>NC_069502.1:1149214258-1149219258 GCF_027579735.1 Bombina bombina | reverse complement strand
CATGTTTCTGTTATAGCTACTAAATCCAAGTTGTCCCTAGTCATTATTGAAATGAGTTCAGGTAATTTATTTCCTAAGCTGCGAGCATTTGTGCTCATGGCACGAAGAATTTTTCTACTAGAATTTCTAGAATTGTTACTTGGACTAACAGTTTTGGCATGCTGTGGGGGGTAGGTGGATATATTAATGCTACCCCCCTTTATTAGTTTAAATGATTTCTAATAAAGTATTTGAACTCCTCTCCCAGATACTCTGTTCCTTTAGCATCCAAATGCAAGCCATCTCTCCTAAATAACCTAGTATCTTTCCAAACAGAGCTATAATGGCCAATAAAACCAAATCCTCGTTCCCTGCACCACTTATCTAACCAAGAATTAAATGTTGTTATCCGCTCCATCTTTCCTGCTTCCTGGTCATACACAGGTAAAATAGCAGAAAATGATAGAGTTGATGCCACAGTCTCTAAATGATTACCTAGGTCACAAAACTCTTTCTGAACAGCAGCAACATGATTACTAGCCAGATCATTTGTTCCTAAATGTACAATCACATCTAACTCACTTCCCTTTCCTGCTGCCTTAACAATTCTCAAAATACGATTCTTATCCCTGTGAGCAGTAGCTCCTGGAAGACATCTAACCTCCCTTGCTTCTCCTTTACTTTCACCTAAATACACATTCCTCAAAATAGAGTCACCCACTAACAGTCTTTTTCTCAAAAACACATCTGCAGTTCTTTCCTGTGTTATGTTACCTGGAGAATCAGGTGCCAATAGATTTAAATTACCTGTTACAGCTTCAGAGGGCTCAGAAACAGCAATCTCCTCATCACAAGTGTATTCGGCAAGAGCAGCATAGGAGTTTTGCAATGGCAGAGGTTGTGGGCAATGCTTCTGGTCTACTGTTCTAATTCTTCCAGAGCCTACAGTGATCCATCTGCCTCTCCTTGCTGATCTCTGGGGTAGAGGGGCTTCTTTCTGAGGCAGCTTTGTAGAGGTAACAGGTATATTACTTACCTTAGCTTGAAGTTTAGCTATTTCCTCCCTTAACAGGGAAAACTGCTTACAAACAGGACAGCCCCTAAATCTCCAAAAAGTAGAACGATTAAAAAGTGCAAAACACCCATTGCACTGTATCTGAGACATTTTAAACTATGCAACACTTTAACAATAAGAAAAATATAAGTATTATTTACTACTGAATAAGCCTGAATAACCCTGAATAACTCCTGAAATAACTCAAATATCCTTATGTATTTGATCCTTTTTTAGTTTGATCTCTTTGCTAAGAAGCAGAGCTAAATGTTTAGCAGAGCTAAACAGATCTCTTTAAATACCCTCAGAAAGATAGGGTGGGGTCCCTCCTAATTGCTCACCTATGCAAACAATCTAATTGTTATCTAATTGCAATACTAAAAACCAGAATACAAAAGAATGTAAATTAACTCAAACCTTTAACTATTCAATTTCTGTAGTGAAACTAATTCACAGTTCAGGTCTACCACCTTTAACTATTCAATTTCTGTAGTGAAACTAATTCACAGTTCAGGTCTACCACCTTTAACTATTCAATTTCTGTAGTGAAACTAATTCACAGTTCAGGTCTACCACCTTTAACTATTCAATGTCTGTAGTGAAACTAATTCACAGTTCAGGTCTACCACCTTTAACTATTCAATTTCTGTAGTGAAACTAATTCACAGTTCAGGTCTACCACCTTTAACTATTCAATTTCTGTAGTGAAACTAATTCACAGTTCAGGTCTACCACCTATAAAAAAACAAAATATAAAGTTAATAGAAATACAAAATATATTATCTGAAAGTACAAACTATTCAAGTAACAACAATTTAAAAGAGAAATGTTATATACCTTTCTGAAATAACTCAAATATCCTTATGTATTTGATCCTTTTTTAGTTTGATCTCTTTGCTAAGAAGCAGAGCTAAATGTTTAGCAGAGCTAAACAGATCTCTTTAAATACCCTCAGAAAGATAGGGTGGGGTCCCTCCTAATTGCTCACCTATGCAAACAATCTAATTGTTATCTAATTGCAATACTAAAAACCAGAATACAAAAGAATGTAAATTAACTCAAACCTTTAACTATTCAATTTCTGTAGTGAAACTAATTCACAGTTCAGGTCTACCACCTTTAACTATTCAATTTCTGTAGTGAAACTAATTCACAGTTCAGGTCTACCACCTTTAACTATTCAATTTCTGTAGTGAAACTAATTCACAGTTCAGGTCTACCACCTTTAACTATTCAATGTCTGTAGTGAAACTAATTCACAGTTCAGGTCTACCACCTTTAACTATTCAATGTCTGTAGTGAAACTAATTCACAGTTCAGGTCTACCACCTTTAACTATTCAATTTCTGTAGTGAAACTAATTCACAGTTCAGGTCTACCACCTATAAAAAAACAAAATATAAAGTTAATAGAAATACAAAATATATTATCTGAAAGTACAAACTATTCAAGTAACAACAATTTAAAAGAGAAATGTTATATACCTTTCTGAAATAACTCAAATATCCTTATGTATTTGATCCTTTTTTAGTTTGATCTCTTTGCTAAGAAGCAGAGCTAAATGTTTAGCAGAGCTAAACAGATCTCTTTAAATACCCTCAGAAAGATAGGGTGGGGTCCCTCCTAATTGCTCACCTATGCAAACAATCTAATTGTTATCTAATTGCAATACTAAAAACCAGAATACAAAAGAATGTAAATTAACTCAAACCTTTAACTATTCAATTTCTGTAGTGAAACTAATTCACAGTTCAGGTCTACCACCTTTAACTATTCAATTTCTGTAGTGAAACTAATTCACAGTTCAGGTCTACCACCTTTAACTATTCAATTTCTGTAGTGAAACTAATTCACAGTTCAGGTCTACCACCTTTAACTATTCAATGTCTGTAGTGAAACTAATTCACAGTTCAGGTCTACCACCTTTAACTATTCAATTTCTGTAGTGAAACTAATTCACAGTTCAGGTCTACCACCTTTAACTATTCAATTTCTGTAGTGAAACTAATTCACAGTTCAGGTCTACCACCTATAAAAAAACAAAATATAAAGTTAATAGAAATACAAAATATATTATCTGAAAGTACAAACTATTCAAGTAACAACAATTTAAAAGAGAAATGTTATATACCTTTCTGAAATAACTCAAATATCCTTATGTATTTGATCCTTTTTTAGTTTGATCTCTTTGCTAAGAAGCAGAGCTAAATGTTTAGCAGAGCTAAACAGATCTCTTTAAATACCCTCAGAAAGATAGGGTGGGGTCCCTCCTAATTGCTCACCTATGCAAACAATCTAATTGTTATCTAATTGCAATACTAAAAACCAGAATACAAAAGAATGTAAATTAACTCAAACCTTTAACTATTCAATTTCTGTAGTGAAACTAATTCACAGTTCAGGTCTACCACCTTTAACTATTCAATTTCTGTAGTGAAACTAATTCACAGTTCAGGTCTACCACCTATAAAAAAACAAAATATAAAGTTAATAGAAATACAAAATATATTATCTGAAAGTACAAACTATTCAAGTAACAACAATTTAAAAGAGAAATGTTATATACCTTTCTGAAATAACTCAAATATCCTTATGTATTTGATCCTTTTTTAGTTTGATCTCTTTGCTAAGAAGCAGAGCTAAATGTTTAGCAGAGCTAAACAGATCTCTTTAAATACCCTCAGAAAGATAGGGTGGGGTCCCTCCTAATTGCTCACCTATGCAAACAATCTAATTGTTATCTAATTGCAATACTAAAAACCAGAATACAAAAGAATGTAAATTAACTCAAACCTTTAACTATTCAATTTCTGTAGTGAAACTAATTCACAGTTCAGGTCTACCACCTATAAAAAAACAAAATATAAAGTTAATAGAAATACAAAATATATTATCTGAAAGTACAAACTATTCAAGTAACAACAATTTAAAAGAGAAATGTTATATACCTTTCTGAAATAACTCAAATATCCTTATGTATTTGATCCTTTTGTAGTTTGATCTCTTTGCTAAGAAGCAGAGCTAAATGTTTAGCAGAGCTAAACAGATCTCTTTAAATACCCTCAGAAAGATAGGGTGGGGTCCCTCCTAATTGCTCACCTATGCAAACAATCTAATTGTTATCTAATTGCAATACAAAAAACCAGAATACAAAAGAATGTAAATTAACTCAAACCTTTAACTATTCAATTTCTGTAGTGAAACTAATTCACAGTTCAGGTCTACCACCTATAAAAAACAAAATATAAAGTTAATAGAAATACAAAATATATTATCTGAAAGTACAAACTATTCAAGTAACAACAATTTAAAAGAGAAATGTTATATACCTTTCTGAAATAACTCAAATATCCTTATGTATTTGATCCTTTTTTAGTTTGATCTCTTTGCTAAGAAGCAGAGCTAAATGTTTAGCAGAGCTAAACAGATCTCTTTAAATACCCTCAGAAAGATAGGGTGGGGTCCCTCCTAATTGCTCACCTATGCAAACAATCTAATTGTTATCTAATTGCAATACTAAAAACCAGAATACAAAAGAATGTAAATTAACTCAAACCTTTAACTATTCAATTTCTGTAGTGAAACTAATTCACAGTTCAGGTCTACCACCTATAAAAAAACAAAATATAAAGTTAATAGAAATACAAAATATATTATCTGAAAGTACAAACTATTCAAGTAACAACAATTTAAAAGAGAAATGTTATATACCTTTCTGAAATCACTCAAATATCCTTATGTATTTGATCCTTTTTTAGTTTGATCTCTTTGCTAAGAAGCAGAGCTAAACAGATCTCTTTAAATACCCTCAGAAAGATAGGGTGGGGTCCCTCCTAATTGCTCACCTATGCAAACAATCTAATTGTTATCTAATTGCAATACTAAAAACCAGAATACAAAAGAATGTAAATTAACTCAAACCTTTAACTATTCAATTTCTGTAGTGAAACTAATTCACAGTTCAGGT
>NC_069502.1:1149176758-1149209258 GCF_027579735.1 Bombina bombina | reverse complement strand
TACGTAAATAACATTGGAATATGAAATATTTCTTTCATGTAATTGGCAAGAGTCCATGAGCTAGTGACGTATGGGATATACAATCCTACCAGGAGGGGCAAAGTTTCCCAAACCTCAAAGTGCCTATAAATACACCCCTCACCACACCACAATTCAGTTTTACAAACTTTGCCTCCTATGGAGGTGGTGAAGTAAGTTTGTGCTTAGATTCTACTTTCATATGCGCTTCTCAGCATTTTGAAGCCCGATTCCTCTCAGAGTACAGTGAATGTCAGAGGGATGTGAAGGGAGTATCACCTATTGAATGCAATGGTCTTCCTAATGGGGATCTATTTCATAGGTTCTCTGTTATCGGTCGTAGAGATTCATCTCCTACCTCCCTTTTCAGATCGACGATATACTCTCATATTCCATTACCTCTACTGATAACCGTTTCAGTACTAGTTTGGCTATCTGCTATATGTGGATGGGTGTCTTCAGGTAAGTATGTTTTCATTACTTAAGACACTCTCAGCTATGGTTTGGAACTTTATGTATTTATATAAAGTTCTAAATATATGTATTGTTCTTATATTTGCCATGATTCAGGTTTCAGTATATTTGCCATGATTTGGGTTGTGGATTAATTTTCTTCAGCGGAAAATGGCAGATTACTAGTTTTGCGGTAAGAGCGGCTCGATACTAACTTGCAAGTTATTGTCACCACTCACCTCCCTATAGCAAGGTTTGCAAAAACACGGCGTTAGCAGGCAATATGTGAGCGTGAGCAAAATTGAGCTACATACCGCACACAAATACCAGCGCTACTTTGAGCTGGTTTTACGTGCTCGTGCACGATTTCCCCATAGACATCAATGGGGAGAGCCGGCTAAAAAAAAAGCCTGACACCTGCAATAAAGGAGCGTAAAGCTCCGTAACGCAGCCCCATTGATTCCTATGGGGAAAAAAAAGTTTTGTTTACACCTAACACCCTAACATAAACCCTGAGTCTAAACACCCCTAATCTGCCGCCCCCGACATCGCAGACACCAACATTATACTTATTAACCCCTAAACTGCCGCCCCCAATGTCGCCGCCACCTATCTACACTTATTGACCCCTAATCTGCCGCCCCCGACATCGCCGCCACCTATATTACATTTATTAACCCCTAATCTGCTGCCCCCAATGTCGTTGCCACCCACCTACACTTATTAACCCCTAATTCTATCAGCCAATCGGAATTCAAGGGACGCCATCTTGGATGACGTCCCTTAAAGGAACCTTCTTTCTGGAAGAGCCGTCGATTGAAGAGGATGCTCCGTGCCGGATGGCTTGAAGATGGAGCCGCTCTGCGCTGGATGGATGAAGAAAGAAGATGCTGTCTGGATGAAGACTTCTGCCGGCTTGGATGAAGACTTCAGCCCGCTTGGATGAAGACTTCAGCCCGCTTGGATGAAGACTTCTGCCAGCTTCGATGAGGAATTCTGCCACTTCATTGAGGTTGGATGTCGGGTCTTCAAAAACTGTAAGTGGATCTTCGGGGGTTAGTGTTAGATTTTTTAAGGGTTTATTGGGTGGGTTTTATTTTTAGCTTAGGGTTTGGGCAGAAAAAGAGCTAAATGCCCTTTTAAGGCAATGCCCATCCAAATGCCCTTTTCAGGGCAACGGGGAGCTTAGTTTTTTTTAGATAGGATTTTATTTGGGGGGTTTGGTTGTGTGGGTGGTGGTTTTACTGTTGGGGGTAGTTTGTATTTTTTTTTTTACAGGTAAAAGAGCTGATTTCTTTGGGGCAATGCCCCGCAAAAGGCCCTTTTAATGGCCATTGGTAGTTTAGTTTAGGTTAGTTTTTTTTTATTTTGATAGGGCTATTAGATTAGAAGTAATTAGTTTAAATATTTGATCATTTCTTTTTTATTTTGTGTAATTTAGTGTTTTTTTTGTAATTTAGTTAATTGTATTTAATTAATGTAATGTATTTAATTGTAGTGTAAGGTTAGGTGTTAGTGTAAGACAGGTTAGGTTTTATTTTACAGATAAATTTGTATTTATTTTAACTAGGTAGCTAGTAAATAGTTAATAACTATTTACTAACTAGTCTACCTAGTTAAAATAAATACAAACTTAGCTGTAAAATAAAAATAAAACCCAAGCTAGCTAAAATGTAACAATTAGTTATATTGTAGCTAGCTTAGGGTTTATTTTATAGGTAAGTATTTAATTTTAAAAAGGAATTATTTAGTTAATGATATTAATTTTTATTTAGATTGATTTTAATTATATTAAAGTTAGGGGTGTTAGGGTTAGATTTAGGGTTAGCTTTAGGGGTTAATAACTTTAGTATAGTGGCGACGATGTTAGGGACAGCAGATCAGAGGTTAATAATATTTAAGTAAAAGAAGATAGTCTCCAGCAGTGAGCAAAGTGACTTTTATTTTTAAACACAGGTCAAATACAGAAACGTTTCGGGCTAACAATAAGGGCTTGAGAAAGGGCTTATTGTTAGTCCGAAACGTTGCTGTATTTGACCTGTGTTTAAAAATAAAAGTCACTTTGCTCACTGCTGGAGACTATCTTCTTTTACTTGAATTGTTTGGGCTTGGTCAGCCCTCTCCGTGCACTAGTGAGTAGTGGGTGCTGTATCCATTTCTATTCATTTGAAGTTAATAATATTTAACTAGTGTTTACAATGCGGGAGTGCGGGGGTTTTGGGGTTAATATGTTTATTATAGTGGCGGCGATGTCCGTAGCGGCAGATTAGGGGTTAATAAAAATTTTTTAGTGTTTACGATGCGGGATGCGGGAGGGCCTCAGTTTAGGGGTTAATAGGTAGATTATGGGTGTTAGTGTACTTTTTAGCACTTTAGTTATGAGTTTTATGTTACAGCGTTGTAGCATAAAACTCATTACTGCTGACTTTCAGTTAACAGTATGGATCTTGACGGTATAGGGTGTACCGCTCACTTTTTGGCCTCCCAGGCAAACTCGTAATAACGGCGCTGTGGAAGTCCCATTGAAAAAGGACTTTTGGAAAGCTGCGGTAATTACGTCGCGTTACGGCCAAAAAAGTGTACGGTACAGCTAAACCTGCAAGACTCGTAATACCAGCGGTAGTGAAAAAGAGCCATAACGCTGCTTTTTCACTCATACCGCAAAACTCGTAATCTAGCCGCAAGTCTTTTAAACTGAATGTTCCAGGTACTGCTTCTTCTGATTTATCCTCTGAGGGTGAAGTTTTTTCAGATGACCAAGAGTCAGCCTCTGATCAAAGAGCTGAATCTTCCTCTTTTTTGTTTAACCTTGAACTCCTTCGTTCTCTTTTAAGAGAAGTGTTAGAATCCTAAGCTCCTTAAATGTATAAGTTCCTGAGGATAAGTCTATTAAACAGCTGATTTTAAATCTTAAGCCTTCTGTTAAGTCTCCTGAAGTATTTCCTGTTCCTGATTCTATCTCCGAGATCATTTCTTAGAATGGTCTAAGCATGGTATCCCTTTTTAATCCTGCTCACGAATTTGAAAGGAAGTTTAATTTGCTTGCTTCAAATGTAGAGCTTTGGGAATCTTTTCCTAAGGTGGATAGGGCTTACTTTAGTCTATGTACCTGAAGATTGTACCTCTGTTATAGTCCCTATTGAAATTAGAGTCTTTTCATAGAAAGGCTTTTTCCAGAAAGCAGTTGTTTTTTTTAGGCGAGCAATATGTATTATTTGGACTATTCTTCATCTTGTTCAATGAGGACAGTTCATGTCTTCTATAGATGGGAAGGATGCTTGTTTTAATTTCCCTACTCACAGGGATCATCATTGTCAGTTTGGTCTGGCTTCCGCTCCCAAATTATTTTTCGAAGGTTCTGGTGTCTCTTTTATCTGTGATAAGAGCTCAGGGTTTTTGGTGGTTCCTTACCTTGATGATATCTTGGTACAGGTTCCATCTTGGGATGCAGCCTGGGGTCCCAGAGAGCACAGAGAGTTTTGTTACTTTGAGTGATGAAGTTGTATATATATATATTTATATATATATATATATATATGTGTGTATATATATATATATATATATATATATATACAGTACGTATATATATATATCTGTATATATATATGTATATATATATATATATATATATATATATATATATATATATTCTGGAAATCTGTGTATTTTTCAGGGCTCTTCAGTTCTAGCCTCTCCTGAAAAGAGAGATTTATTTGCATTTCCAGTCAGGCAATGTCACACAAGAGGCTTTCATCAGTCATCAAGGGGTAACTTGCAGTTCTCTGGTGATAAGGGAGGTTTCCTGAATTCTTACTTGGGCAGAGAGCAATCCCTTCATCTAGGGAATGGTTTCTTCATCTGAAAGTCTTCAGTCAGATTGTAGCCCTTTGTGGTCTTCCGGAAGTAGATCTATCTCCCCAGATTCTTTGTTTGTGGAAGCTTTAGTAGCTTCTTGGTTATTTCGCCCAGCCTACATTTTTCACCTCTTTTTCTGTTAGCAAGGGTAATTGCCAGCATGAAGCAGGAGGTATCATCATTAATCCTAATTACTGCAGTGTGGCTTTGCAGGATTTGGTTTGCAGTTCTGGTACAGATGTCCAGTTGTCTTCAGTGGCCTCTTCCTGTATGTCACAAACTAAGATCTTAAACAGATTTCTGCCCTTTTTTTTACCAGATCAGTTGCTATTTCATCAGGTATCTGATTTAATTTGCAATGCAAAATTTTGGTCTGCCTTACATATTTTTTCTAATTTCTACCATTTTGATATTTTTGCTTTTTCTGAAGCTGCTTTTGATATATTGAGTGAATTAAGTGGGAGGTATCACTTCTCATTAGCCATACAGTCTGCTTAATTCACTCAGTAATGCATGCGCTCATGATCCTTCACAATCTGTGAGGATTGGAGGAAGGATGTGAGCAAGCGCAGCAGATCTGCTTTTAGATAAGTGCATAAAGCAGGCGGTAGGGCTTCTTGGTGTCTGTACTACCAGCTTATGTTGCTGTATATTTACTTACATTATATGGCCAAATGTATTGGTACTTATTCATGAGTCTGCACTGTCTAAAATTGAAGTCTGTAAATAGCACTGAAATAAGGGGGCAGTCGGAGAACGCTTAGATACAAGGTAATCACAGAGGTAAAAAGTCTATTAATATATCCGTGTTGTTGTAAAAAACTGGGGAATGGTTAATAAAGAGATTATCTATCTTTTTAAACAATAACAATTTTGGAGTAGAGTGTCCCTTTAATGCCCTTGTTTTGAAATGGAATGCCCAACAAGATCATATAGATGTAATGGTCAGGTGTCAATGAAGGGCTCAATTTATCAAACACGGGTGGACAAAATTACCTCTGTCCGCCCGGGTTCTCGCATTTAACATTGCACACGTGCACTCCTGTGTGCTTGCGTGTAACCCCACCCCCTGCTTGCACGCAGCCAATCACATGTGGCCTGGAGCTGTCAATCTCCCCAGTTGGAAGAACAGGGCAGGGAAAATCCTGACTGCAGTTTCTCTTGTGTGAACCTGCAGTCAAGGTAAAGAGCTTAATAAATCTAACTTCCTCATAGTCATTTATCTTAACATGTTTTAGAAATTATCTAGAAAGGTGAACATTTAAATGAAAAAATACTTGCTGAACAGGTGACAAATGTAATATTATCTCTGGGTCGAAGATTTCATGTTATATCTTAACTATTTGATTTATGTTTAAGAATACAGAACTCAAATGTATATCTATGTAAAATTATAGCCTTTTTTTACAAATTTGTTGTACAAGATTTTTTTTTTTTTTTTTTTTGTAAGTGACTAAGTTGTCACTTTTATTGATTACATATCATTATTCCTTGCATTGATTACATTTTGTTTATACTGTATTTTACTTGTTATTTGACTTGTTATAGATCAATCTAAATAAAAAAATGTTTATAAAATGGATCATTAATGAAAGAATTGCTTTCTGGTTTTTTTGCCCCCTCCTCTAAAAATAAATTAATACATTTAATCTAATTTTAGTTAAATGTCATAATTCAATTGCAATAATACATTAACTTTCTGTTTTAGCAGCAGAAAAATGTTCTAGGTTATGAGCTATATTTGATAGCTTTTTTGTTAAATTAGAAAAAAAAAAAATGTTTTGTTAACATATGAACTGAGCATGTGCAAAAAAGAGTTTTTGGAACAGCAAAGATGTGTCACTCTGAATAGGCCAATATGAGTTTTCAAGAGGCTAAAGTTGTTGAAATATTAAATAATTTTTCAACTTTTCCAAGTTGCTTATACAATGTGTTTGTTGTGTTTGAATATTGTTGTCAAATTGTCTCAATGCAAAGAATTAATGGCGTTTACAAGGTGGAATGAGGTGTTTGCAGGACTTTCTAATGAATTGGAATTGTCTTGAACGTGATGAAAAATGACCAATTTGATTGAAAACCCCTTTGCGGGGTTAAACACACAGTAGTCTAGGGTCAATGATGTAATGGATTAGAGCATGTTATTTCTTTACTATAATGGCCCTTTAAGTCATGAATTTTGACATCCATGGCCGTTGCCCCAAAGTCTTATTCTTCGGGCCTATGCGTGCAACAATAACCTCTGAATTTATGTTCTTTTTTTAGGATTTGATGATTTTAACACTTGTTCGGTCCCGGAAGTACCAGAGAATGGCTATAGGACACAGAGTATAGAAGTTTTCTTTGAAAACACTGTTGTTCGATTCCATTGCCAGAATGGATATAAACTCAAAGGCCCAGCTAAGAAAATGTGTGTGCAGCTGTTCAATGGCTCACTTACCTGGAAACCTAGTGAAAAACCACAGTGCCTCCAAGAAGGTAAGTTAGTGCTTGTTTCTAATCTATCTGTAACTTTAAAACACATGTATGAAATGTCCTTCTCCAAAACCAGCCCTAATTCATTAGAATTGCAAAATCTGGGGTCAGTCCCATAAATAAAGAATGGTCTTATACTCGGGGTGGTCACCCAGCCTATCATTTTAAGGTTCAAGTCAAGTTGTATAATAAAGAATAACTATTGAGTTAAGGGCCCTATGATGATGAAACTTCTAAATCTGCTGGTATCTAATTTTAAACAAACAATTGGTTAAAATTTGTCTTTTGGTCCTAGAATCTTTAGTTTCTAAATTATGCTGTATAATTTTGTATTTAAATGTATGCTGATTAGCATGACTGATATTTGTTTTCTGAGAAATGTAGCAACCTTACTCATACTTTGTTTAAGGTTTTGATGTTTTTTTTCATTATTTTGTATTATTCGACTATGTTTGGCCATTAATTACTATGGTTTTATTACTTGGAAATTAACTGCTTGCTTGTGCATAACAACCTGTTCTAATCATGAAGGGGAATTGAGGATCACAGCACCATATCAGTGATTCCCCTACGCTGCAGGCCTAATCATTGGTGGCATAGCGGGTGACATTCCCAGATCTACATGGGCGTGCCGGTGAAGTCACAAGTCACTACAGATGTGAGTAGAGAGTGGTGATGTCACAGAGGGGGCCAGACCATAAAATTAAAGGGAGTTAAGGGAGCTAGATGGAGTGGTTGCTGGTCAAGCCCCTTAATCTCTGCTCCCTTACTAGCCACAGACCCACAAGAGACCTGAAAGATAATTGCCTGGTCTTGGAAAGCCACAAGAAAGCAGATCTTAAAAAAGTTCAAACACAGTACATTGGGATTTGGTTGAGAATGGGACATTTTATGCTCTATAAAAATATGTTATGTCTAGAGACCCTTAATAAAGTTAATTTTCTAGTAGACAAGTCCCTCTCTTAAAAAAAAATAAACAAAAAATTATATGAATTTTGTCTGTATAGTCAGGGGATCACTGTGGTTTTTCTGTTCTGCACAATGTCTCTCTAATCTATATTATAACCCCAAAAGCCTGTATGAGCCCCTATTTCACATTTGGCTGCCCTTGATGACAATTTAGTAAGGTGATAACAGTAACTGCAGTGGTCACTTGGCCATTTTCAATATTATTTACTAAACTCTTAACAAAAATATACTTTTTTTTTTTTTTACCTTTTTGCCACAGCTATCTCATGTCATGAAATATAAATATAATAATGGTATACACCTACAGATCCCCAAATCCGAAATCCAAATTTATTCTGAAATCCAAACTTTTTAATTAAGATTATTTTAAAAATAAAATTATCAAAAATTATATTTTCTTCCCTGCCTATAACTCACAATGTTCTCTGCCTGTGTCTTTGTTTTGATTTTTGGGGCTGCTGAAAAAAACAATATATAATTTGCGAGGGTCACTCCCATACATTTGACCTACAATTGTGTTTAAAAGAAGGTAGCAAAAAAAAATTAAAATTGACTCCCCCCTAATACTTTTCAATTAGATTTCTGGGACCCATTTTATATGAAACTTTTACAATATGTAGATGCTAATATAATATTGGCCGGAGATTTTAATTTATCAGCGCATTCATTTTTGGACAGGCTTCGGAAAAGGAATCTTATTAGATATAATCGAAATTTTACTAAAAAATTAAAACTCAGAGATATCTGGCGTATACAGAACCCGGACTCTAAAATGTATACATGTCAATCAAAAGCCCACCATACATTTTTCCAGGATAGATATGTTTTTAATTGGGGATTATATGACTCGTTTTGATACTAAGGCTGATATTAAGGAGGTACTGATTTCAGATCATGCAATTATTACACTGTCAATTAAAAGTAAGAAGGCTCAGGAAAAAGGTGTCGGGAATTCCCTTATAACTTGCAAAAAAGCAAAGAACATGTAAACATTGGGTATTTCTAACCCCCCCCCCCCCACACACACACACACACACACATATCTAATAAATGACTTAGGGTTCAGGAATTGGTTGATTGGAAAATGGCTGTAGTATAAACAGTTTAATTAAGAGTATGAATCTAAAATAGAGATATTCTGGGAGAATGCTAAAGTGGTACTCAGAGGAGAGAATAAGGCATACATGGTTAAAAAAAAAAAAAAGAAGATGCTGGAAAGCAAGAGAACTCATATTGGCCAATCAACTCGGAAATAAATATATAACATATATACAATCTCAGAATAAGGATAACTGGAATAAATATCAAAAAGCAAAACTTGAAAGAGAAACTTTTCTTAATCAACAGATGGTTAAAGCAGAGATTAAAAACAAAACTAATTTCAACAAATATGGTCCAAAGTCTGTGAAAATTTTAGTTAATGTGGTAAAAAGCAGAAAAAAAGAATATTATTGAAGCAATTAGAGTAGGTGAGCATAGGCGGACTAACACTAAAGAGATTCAGGATACATTTTTCCAGCATTTTCAAAAGATCTATTCTCAGGACCATATATCTGTAACCAATAAGGAATCTTTTTGACGCTTTTTAAATCTTCCTAAAATCTCCCTAGATTCCCTATCAGAGTTAAATAGAGAGATTCAGCAGGATGAAATCTTACAAGTAATTAGGAGTTCTGCCAATTTGAAAGCCCCAGATTAAATCCCGTCTGAGTTTTATAAAATTCTAGTGGACCATATTACGCCTATTCTCTTCTCTCTCTACAATAAATATTATATTCAAAATGAGATGTTATCTAATTTCTTTACACTATCTAAGATAATTCTAACATAAGTCTTAATTCTAAAAAAAGAGAAGAATCCTGAGTCAATGGACTCCTATCGTCCTATTTCACTTCTCAATTGTGACTACAAATTCCTTGCTGCTATTTTAGCCAATCGTCTTAAAAAAGTCCTTGACCCTCTTATACACCCTGATCAAACGGGGTTTATGCAGGGGAGAACATTAATGAAAAACATCAGAACAGTTTTAACTCTCATAGAGTATTACTAGGCAAAATTCTCTACACAGAAAGGTAAAAAAACAGGAAATAGGGGATTTTGCGTTGATTACCCTGGATACCGAAAAGGCGTTTGATTCAATCGCATGAGATCACTTATTTACCTCCCTTGAAAAATTTGGGCTAACTGAACATTTTAAAAATTTTATTAAATTGATTTATAAAAATCCTGCATCTTCTCTTATTATTAACGGTAGCAACTCACCAAATATTTTTCTTAAGAAGGGGACAAGACAGGGATGTACACTCTCCCCATTATTATTTAATATCTCTTTAGAATCTCTTGCAGTGTTTTTCAGGAATAAGCTAGTGGGAGTCTCGATTTGGGGTAGAGAGTATGCATTATCTCTATATGCGGACAATATCTTATTATATATGAGAAACACAAAGGAAACAATACCAAAATTATTAGATATATTGGAAGTATACAACCCATTTACAGGATATCAAATTAACGCTAACAAGTCAGAAATATTATGGATTATTAAACACAAGAATAGTTTAACAGAAAATCCTTTCTCCCTGGCAACAGAGAAAATAAAATATCTTGGAATAGTGCTTTCTAAAGACCCTAACCAGGGGCATGAACTGAAATATCCACAGCTATGGGTAAAAATCTTAGCTGCATTAAATGACTGGTCGATACTCCCTCTATCTCTTTCTGCAAAAATGTCTTTGATTAAAATAATACTATTCCCCCAAATTTTCTTTCTCATACAAAATGTTCCAGTTTTTATTTATAGTAAGGATCTAAAAAAGTTGTATTCACATTGTTCGAAATTTTTTGGGGGCAAAGGAAAACCTTATATTTTTATTAACAGGCTTACTCGCGGTACAGAGGTATGGCATTGCCTGATATTAAAATATATAACTGTTCTAGTATGGCTAAAATTGCGTTAGACTGGCTAAGAAGGTCGGAATATATTACAAGCTACCAAGTGGAAGAGAATATAACTTTCTTGTATTCACTCAAAGCACTTTTACATATACCTAGAATTGAAAAATTAAAAATGAATATCGCTAAATATACAATTCTTAATATAGTTAAGGCCTGGAATAAAATCTGTAAAGGGCTAAATATAGATAAATCCATTGCTACTCTTTTGCCAATTCAAGGGAACCTGGAATTTGAGCCTGGATTAGACTCTAGAATCTTCCAAACGTGGGCGCAGAATTGTGTTAATTTTGTGTTTCAACTCCTAGATGAAGAAACAAACTCAAATAAGTTATTCGAACAGCTGGTCCAGGAGTTTAGCCTGAATAATAAAGATTTTTATGCTTACCTCCAAGTAAGACATTTTGTTACAATAAAGAAGGACCTTGCAAAAGAAACTTGCTCTCTGGGAGCTCTGGACATGATAATTAAACAATATCAATCAGGCCTTTACTCCACTGCTCTTCTATATAAAACCTTTATATTATAGCAGGGTAAAAAGGACTTAGGGACGTTATATTCTAAATGGGCTACTGATTTAGAGAATCTTCATTTCGACGAATTTAAAGATGTTTTCACTAGAATTAATAAATATACAGTATGTATAACGTGGAAGGAGGCGGCGGCCCATATGAAATTAATAAATAGATTGTATATCACCCCCCTTATGAGGTCAAAATGGAATCCTATTTAAAGAATCTCATGTTCTTGATGCCATTTAGGGGAGGCGGACCAAAATTTATCTTAGCGATCCTTGCAACTGACTGGTACCCTTTGGAGTGGAAAAATATTTGTAAATAGGAGATGGAGAGGAGTGCGAAAGATAAAGAGTAGAGGGGGTTCCCCTTCTGCTTTTTTTGGTTTTATATCTATGTATTTTGTTGTTAGACTGGATAGGAGATCAATGAATGGAAAGAAAGTTCGAACATCATGAGCACATAGAATACTATGTTAAAGATTACATGTGTTAATTTATTTTTATCTTAGGTTTTTGTTTTGCTTTAGAAATACATATTAATGTCATGGACACTGTTGTATCTTGCATGATTATGCATATGGGGAAAAGGTATAAATGTCATGGGTGCTGATTTTCTAACCCATCAAAAGTGATTATATTTTACAAAATGTATATATTCTGTTCATTTTATTATTTGTTAATTATTTTCCTGGACATTGTGCTTTTTTTGTAACCTTTTATGATCATGTTCAGTTAAGGGTTTTTTTTATATTTTTTTTTCTGTAGCACTGTATGTATGATTGTTGTAAGTTGCCTTTTGTTGAAAGAAAAAAAAAAGTAAAAAAAAATAAAAAAATTTTGACTAAACACTGGGGTGTGAAAATGGTTTAGCAGTGAAAGGGTTAATATTTAAAAATTAGGTTTTTAAAAACAGCCAGTAATAAAAAAAGCTTACAAGAATGATATGGCAGCAAGTAGTGAGCAATGCAATGTAAAAATAACAATTAAAGGGTTAATAACAGTTAAAGGGACAGTCAACACCAGCATTTTTATTGTTTTAACCCCTTAAAGACCGAGGACGTGCAGGGTACGTCCTCTAAAAAAAGTCACTTAACGACCAAGGACGTACCCTGCACGTCCTCGGTCTGGAAAGCAGCTGGAAGCGATCCGGCTTGCTTCCAGCTGCTTTCCGGTTATTGCAGTGATGCCTCGATATCGAGGCATCCTGCAATAACCTTTTGTAGCCATCCGATGCAGAGAGAGCCACTCTGTGGCCCTCTCTGCACCGCACATCCATGGCTTTCTTCGTTGGTGGGTGGGAGCCTGTGTGGGAGGCGGGTGGCGGCCATCGATGGCCCTGGTGATGTGAAGGGGGGGCGGGATCGTGCGCGGGGATAACCGGGGGCGCGTACGGACGCGCACACGTGCACGGGGAGGCGGGCGCGGGCTTGTGCATGGGGAGGGAGCAAGTGGCAACCGCTACATTACAGAACATTTTACCTGAATAGTGGGGGAAAAGTGGGGGGGAGTTAAAAATCAACAAAACAAAGTATCACCGGGGGTGTTGGGTTGCTCTGTGGAGGGGGAAGCTACACTACAGAAAAAAAAACCGGGATAAAAATAATAAAACACATTTTTCCTGCAAACTGGGTACTGGCAGACAGCTGCCAGTACCCAAGATAGCCCCCAATAAGGCAGAGGGGGAAGGTTAGAGAGCTGTTTGGGGAGGGATCAGGGAGGTTGGGGGCTAAGGGGGGATTCTACACAGCAGCATATGTAAATATGCTAAAAAACAAATAAAAAAACAAAAAAGATACCTTTTATTTTAGTACTGGCAGACTTTCTGGGGTGGATGAGGGAAGGAAGCGGTTTGGGAGGGATCAGGGGGTGTGATGTGTCGGGTGGGAGGCTGATCTCTACACTAAAGCTAAAATTAACCCTGCAAGCTCCCTACAAGCTACCTAATTAACCCCTTAACTGCTAGCCATAATACATGTGTGATGCGCAGCAGCATTTAGCGGCCTTCTAATTACCAAAAAGCAACACCAAAGTCATGTATGTCTGCTATTTCTGAACAAAGGGGATCCCAGAGAAGCATTTACAACCATTTGTGCCATAATTGCACAAGTTGTTTGTAAATAATTTCAGTGAGAAACCTAAAATTGTGAAAAATGTAAAGTTTTTTTTTAATTTGATCACATTTGGCGGTGAAATGGTGGCATGAAATATACAAAAATGGGCCTAGATCAATACTTGGGGTTCTCTACTACACTGCACTAAAGCTAAAATTAACCCTAGAAGCTCCCTACATGCTCCCTAATTAACCCCTTCACTGCTGGGCATAATACACGTGTGGTGCGCAGTGGCATTTAGCAGCCTTATAATTAGCAAAAAGCAAAGCCAAAGCCATATATGTCTGCTATTTATGAACAAAGGGGATCCCAGAGAAGCATTTACAACCATTTATTCCATAATTGCATAAGTTGTTTGTAAATAATTTCAGTGAGAAACCAAAAGTTTGTGAAAAAGTGAACAGTTTTTTTTATTTGATCGCATTTGGCGGTGAAATGGTGGCATGAAATATACCAAAATGGGCCTAGATCAATACTTTGGGATGTCTTCTAAAAAAATATATATACATGTCAATGGATTTTCAGGGATTCCTGAAAGATATTAGTGTTCCAATGTAACTAGCGCTAATTTTGAAAAAAAAGTGGTTTGGAAATAGCAAAGTGCTACTTGTATTTATGTCCCTATAACTTGCAAAAAAGCAAAGAACATGTAAACATTGGGTATTTCTAAACTCAGGACAAAATTTAGAAGCTATTTAGCATGGGTGTTTTTTGGTGGTTCTAGATGTGTGACAGATTTTGGGGGTCAAAGTTAGAAAAAGTGTGTTTTTTTCCAGTTTTTCATCATATTTTATAATTTTTTTTACAGTAAATGATAAGATATGATGAAAATAAGGGTATGTTTAGAAAGTTCATTTAATGTCGAGAAAAACAGTATATAATATGTGTGGGTACAGTAAATGAGTAAGAGGAAAATTACAGCTAAACACAAACACCGCAAAAATGTAAAAATAGCCTTGGTCCCAAACGGACATAAAATGGAAAAGTGCTGTGGTCATTAAGGGGTAAAAAGATAGATAATCCCTTAATTAACAATTCCCCAGTTTGCATAACCAACACAGTTATAATTATACACGTTTTACCTCTGTAATTACTTTGTATCTAAGCCTCTGCAGACTGCCCCCTTATTTCAGTTCTTTTGACAGACTTGCATTTTAGCCAATCAGTGCTCACTCCTCAGTAAATTCATGTGCATGATCTCAATGTTATCTATATGAAACACATGAACTAATGCCCTCTAGTGGTGAAAACTATCAAAATGCATTTAGATTAGAGGCGGCCTTCAAGGTCTAAGAAATTAGCATATGAACCTCCTAGGTTTAGCTTTCAACTAAGAATACCAAGAGAACAAAGCAAAATTGGTGATAAAAGTAAATTGGAAAGTTGTTTAAAATGACATGCCCTATCTGAATCCTGAAAGTTTTTTTGGACTTGACTGTCCCTTTAAACTAGATAAATGTGATTAACAGTTATAAAAACAAGAAATATCTAAAAACACTGTGCAAATAAAAATAGTTTTTTATATATATATATATATATATATATATATATATATATATATATATATATATATTGGCCTAGATTATAAGTGGAACACTATTGTTAGTGCAGGATGCATTATCTATATCACGGCCCTGCGCTAAGAATAGTGCATCATCTGGTATTAAAAGTCAATGGTAAAAGAGATTTACCAGAGAATGTTAGCGGGACCAACATTGTTATTGCGCGCCATATACTTTAAATGAATAGCACGGCTATTATGCATTCATATACATATTGAAATATATTTTGACACATATATACATATATGCATACACACATACATATACATATTGAAATTACATACACCTATATACTGTATGTGTGTGTGTGTGTATATATATATATATATATATATATATATATATATATATATATACACATACAAATCCACACATAGGGCGCCATGTACTAAGAGGCGGGCGGACAGCTTCTTAACTCGCGAAGCTGTCCGCCCGCCTCCGCTACACACGGGCAGCGGATCTATTGATCTGCTTGCCCGTATGTATCATTACACACTCATCGGAGTGTGTAATGCCCGCCCCTTCAATCGCGCGACCAATCACGCGACTGAAGGGGCTGTCAATCACCGAGAGCGAGCGTGCTCTCAGCGATTTTGCTTCGCCACCTAAGAGGTGGCGTAGGGTGTAGGAAGCAGCGGTCTAATTACCGCTGCTTCTTACATTGCGGGAAGCAGGCTCGCATATGCGAACCTGCCCCGCAAAGGCTCCGGAGCAGCTTTCGTACATGGAGCCCATACTGTATATTCATACACACATACATATTTAAATTTTCATACACACATATTTACATATATACATACAGACAAATCCACACATAAACACATAAAGACATACACACATACATATATATATATTGAAATATACAAATAAACATATTCATATATGCATATACATATACATATTAAAATTACATACACCTATATACTGTATGTGTATATATATATATATATATATATATATATATACACACACACACACATCCACACATACTTTATATTCATACACACATACATATTTAAATTTTCATACATACATATTTACATATACACAAATCCGCACATAGACACATACACACATACATATATATATATTGAAATATACATACAAACATTCATATATGCATACACACATACATATACATATTGAAATATACACATATACACCAATATGCATCAATTATAAAGCATAGATTATAACTCCACTATTTTTCCTGTGTATTAACCTTCAGGTTAGCGCTCAAGCGATATCCAGGACCTGTGTTTTTCAGTTTGAGGGAATTGACATGGTTGGGCTATGAGTCCTCCAGATGTTAGTGCGCCCTAGACTTTCACTCGAATACTAACATTTTATTTTCCACTTGTAATGTGGAATTAAAATGAATGTATTATACATTGTGTTCTAGCAATGTTAGTGCACCACTTGTAATCTAGGCTAATATTCTGGTCTTGAAAGTGCAGATTATCTTGAGAGAGGAGAGGAAAAATACATAGCATAATACTGTATAACTGTCAAATACTGTATAAACTACAGGAGAAAATCTAAGTTAAAAATGATACATGTACATACTATATTGTGACTTGATTCGTAAAATGAATGTTTCTTACGAGTAAGACAACTTAGCCACATTTCTTCAACTGCTCTTTTGATCTATACATTTGATCTATATCTCATATGTTTACTCTTCCCTATAACCCCAGTTAGTTTTCTTTGCTACATAGCTTTAGTTTAAAGGGACAGGAACCCCATCATTTTCTTGTGCGATTCATATACAATTTTAATCAACTTTACAATTTACTTCTTATATCAAATTTGCTTCATTCTCTTGTTATCTTTTGCTGACAGAACACTAGCAGCTTGTTGAACACATCTAGTTAGCCAGTCACAAGAGACAAATGTGTGCAGGCACCAATCAGCATCTAGCTCCAACTAGTATAGGATATGTGCATATTCTTTTTCATCAAGGGATACTAAGAGAACAAAGAACATTTGAAAATAGAAGTGAATTTAGAAGTATATTAAAATTAAAGGCTCAATCTGAATCATGCAAGTTAAATTTTAACTTTCCTATAAAAGTATTTGTAAAAATATATTTTTGTAACCTCTTGAATCCAAAAGAGTAGTGCCTTTTTTTTTTTTTAACAAAAACACGCTTTCTTTGTTTTCAAAACATCTTTTCTACATTTTTGTAGCATCTTCCCACGCTAACAGAATTCTTTACTTCAGTATTTTTAATGCCTGCTTGCAAATAAAAAAAATTAAACATTGGATTGAGGAAGTATGCTCTGTAGATTGTGAGTAGGTGTGCGGTTTGTCAGTTTTTCAGTGTGAAACCATATAGTTACACAATTATAGCTAAACATTCCTTTTATTTTCATATCAGAATGGAAGACACACTATCAGTATAAAATGTATCCAGACAGATAAAAAATATGTCTTGAATATAATTTTTAAATATATATCCCTACTGATATCTTTTTACATTGCATCAGTTCTGTATATGTTGCTGATTTGAGGACTGCACAGCAGGGAGCCTCATGTCATTGCTTCATTGAAACTGTTCCAGAAACTGAGGGGCTATTCCAGTTTGGGGCTACATCCCTCTGTCCTGAAACTGGTTAACATTTTTCATTATTTTACCTTTGGAAAAAAAATGTAAGCACTCCCTGCCCCATGCACTGCTAAGAGTGCATTTTCCAATATGGATATTTAGAATATTACTTTGGAAGCCCTTTCAAATTGTTTGCCCTAACCCATGGATATATAGCTTGTTTTCCTGCTGCCCTGCTAATCACTCTCACAACATTTTGTACTTGTTTTAGACTTTTTTTTATGCATTAAGACCTTTGGGCATGAACTTCTCAACATACTGCACTTATTTGGGACTTGCCAAGGTTGTTGGTATATTTACTAAGACCCTGGGGTATCATTAAATTACATGTTTATTATAAAAGTTGATTTGTTCCCTTGGCATCATATTTTGAAAAGCATACCTAGAGAGGCTAAGGAGCATCAATGCGCATACTGGGCGATAGCTGGGGATTGGTGGCTAAACATACACATATGCCTCTTGTCATTGGCTCACCAGATGTATTCAGTGCCCTAAACAGAATCTCACAGGGGAGGGTGAAGTTAACAGTGGACCACCTGACACTAATATAAAGGGGCATATCTATCAAGCTCCATATGGAGTTTGAAGCCCCGTGTTTCTGGCGAGCCTTCAGGCTCGAAAGAAACACCAGTTATGAAGCAGCGGTCTAAAGACTGATGCTCTATAACCTGTCCGCCTGCTCTGATGAGGTGGACAGACATCGCCGCAATTCAACCCGATCAAATACGATCGGGTTGATTGACACCCCCCTGCTAGCGGCCGCGTTGCACCAGCACTTCACAAGAGCTGCTGGTGCAATGCTGAATGCGGAGAGCATGTTGCTCTCCGCATTCAGTGAGGTCTGTCAGACATGATCTGCAATGTCGGATCATGTCTGACAGGCCTTTGATAAATAGGCCCCATTGTCTTAGTTTGCAGCAAATACACTCAGAGAGCTTTAGAGAATCAAGCTCATACATGGTATAATATCATCAGGGCAATATGCGCAACAAGCAAGAACGACTTGTTGTACACATGAGCTGCACATCATTTTAAAAATAATGGCTCAATGGTATCAAGGGTGACTTAAAAGGACATCAAACACTAAACCAGTGCTTTCCAAACTGTGTGTTGTGACACATTAGTGTGTCAGCGGCAGTGTGTAGGTGTGTCCCTGCTTCAGCACAAATTTTTTTTGGTTTCCAACTTTCCACCTGTCTGCTACGCATATCATGTGGTTGACATGTGATTGATACCTAGTGGGTCAGAGATTATCTTAACCTATTGGCACAGCTTAGCGGGAACTGAAACTATTCCCATTGGCAGCACCTTGGCTCCTGACTGCACGTGTAGTCTCCTCAATCGGCTCGTGACTGCACGTGTAGTCAGTGAGTGGGACAGCAGTGTGTTTGAAGCGCGGGCAGTAGTCAGTCGGACTCGCAGAGCTCTGAGGGCAGCAGCTTAAATGCTGAGCTGAAGTCAGTGTTTGTTTTTTTTGCAGCTAGCTCCCAGTAGTGCAATGCTGCTCCTGCTCTTGATATATGGATAGGAAGTCAAAGCTTAAAAATGCTTGATGATGAAATGCGAGTGTCTTTATATAATATTCCATTAAATATTCAGAAATTGTGTTCATCCCAAACTCATACATCCTATTAAAATAGTAAGTAGCTATTGGTGTTATTAAACTTTTTCAATTCTTGCACATACTGTACATACTGTTACTTGTAAATACATTTTGTTATTATATAATTTATGTATGTGTCCGTATCTCTTAAAACCGTTAGTTTAACTTCCTGTTTGCTAGTACAACTGAATTACTGTGTCGCAAAATGATGTAGGTCTAAAAAGTGTGTCACCAACATGAAAAGTTTGGAAAGCTCTGCACTAAACAAATGCTAGATAGAATGATGCAGTCAAATAAAAGATTAGTCTGAGAATAACATGTAGATGTATTTTTTAAAGTTTCATTAGCTGTTTAAATATTGACAAAATAAGTGTAAAGTTTTAGGGCTCCATGTACTAAGCCGTCAATTCATCCGTCATTTTAGACGCGGCTAAACTCGCCGTTACTCGCTGCGGGCGAAATGGTGTCCGCTGTAGCTATGTACTAATAATCCCACAATAAATAGACACCTCTAGCCCGCCGCGAGCAGTGGCGGAATATTGATAAATTTGACGCCTCGCTCGCCGTGAATAAGCTGATGTACTTAACTTTCAGTTCAATTGTCTGGCCAATTGTTAACACGTGACATGTAAGGTGTCATGAACGTCATAGTAGACCCGGGAATAGAATTTTGCTCCTATAAATGGACAACTTTTCTAAACAACTGTATTATTGTTCCAAAATTTTTGGAGAGTAATTACAGAGCGCTCGTTGTTGTGATCTTTATTTACAATTTCGATATGGCTTCATCTGGATCTGAAACCGCTTCAAAATCCAAGAATCCTCACTTTTCTCATCAGCAAAACGTCGTTTTGATTGACATGATTATTGACTCTTATGATTATTTGTTTGGATGTCGTGTCAAACAGACAAATTTTTCTAGGAGGAAGCAGATCTGGCAAAGGATCAGCGATGCTGTTAGTGCCCAGGGTCCAGGAAAAAAGGATGTCGATCAGCTGAAGAAGCGTTACAACGACATTAAACGCTTCGCCAAAGCTAAATTGGCCAGAGAAAAAAATTCGGCACGTGCTACCGGAGGTGGACCAGCATATGTGGCCGACCTCAATGACTATGAGCAGAAGCTTGTTCAGCGTCTGGGACCAGAGATTATCACTGGCATAACGGATGATTGTGACAGTGATTTAAGAGGTAAATGTACAACATAGTTGACGTAAATGTTTTTTTTAAAGTTATGATAGGTCATTGTCTCCAATATATATTTCTTTAAAATAACATTATCTGACTTCTTACGCTTTAGTATCCTATATGCCATCTAGGCCCCAAATACTGTAATCATTTATGTCGCATATATGTATAAGGGATTGTACAAGCCATTTAGGCCCCAAATACTGTAATCATTTATGTCGCATATATGTATAAGGGATTGTTGCGTTATTTGACTATAGAATATTATTGTTAACATCTTTCCAAATTGTTCTCCGCTTTATAAACATACTTTTTTCAGATATAGCTATGCACATAGTTGACGCAGTCACATGAACCATCTATGTGCATCAACCAATGATCATTTACTGTGCCTGTATAGATTTGCTTTTCCTCAAAGTATAAAAATCCAATGAATGCAAAAACATAATACATTTAAATATTTTTGAAAAAGCATTTTCTTATGCAATTTGTAAAGGTAATTATATTTGTTCATGTCCCTTTAAAGGGCCACTAAACCCAAAATCTTTTATTAATGATTCGGATACAGAATTGAAATTTAAACAACATATTACTTCCATTATTTCTTTGGCTTCATTTTCTAGATATTCTTAGTTGAAGAAAAATAAATACACATGTTGAGCCAATCACACGAGGCTTCTTTGTGCATCAATCAAATGCTTTTCAACAAAGAATATCAAGAGAATAAAACAAATTAGATAATATAATTAAATTAGAAAGATGTTTATAAATGCATTCTCTGCTGTAATTATTATTATTAACACTTTTAGCTTTCAGTTTCAACTAGAAATAAAAATAAACCTAATTTTTTTTTATTTTTTTTTTAAAGCGATGCCAACATCACAAGCAGAGCCTGTGAGGAGTAACGAAGTGCCCACTTGTTCTACTTCTACTTCATCTTCTGCGGTTTCAAGACCACCCAGTGCAGCTGTTTCCAGACCTTCGGCCAGTTTTACACATGGACAATTAATACGCTCATCATCTAATGTTACACACACAACTTCCTCGGCGGACACACTACCTGATCTAAGGACCAGCACTCCACAAACTGGTGTTGGTAGAGCAACTGGTAAGTACTTTACAAATGAATAATTTCAATGTTGTGTGTTTTATCTCTTTTATCATTTAAATGTCAAATGTCATTATTGACATATTCTATTTCGAGATCTTTTACAGATGGAATGTAATTTGAAGTTCAAATAGCAATGATCATAGATTTTCATGAAAGGGACACTGTACCAATTTTTTTAAATGAGGATTCGTGTAGAGCATGCATGCTATTTTAATCAACTTTCTAATGGTTTTAAAATTTATCATTATTTTCTTTTTGAGAATTAATCATAGTATTACATAAGAAAGCTGATAAAAATTCCATGCAATATATCTTATTCTCAAAAAGATTATTTTTGCTTCAGTGTCCAGTTAATTGCAAAATACATTTCCATTAATAATTTTGAATATATTGTTACATTTACAAAAAAACATTTTATTTATTTATTTTTATGTTATTTATTTTTTTATAGGTGATTTGGGACGTCTTTTCCAGCGATTGACTGGACATTCATCTCCATTATTTGATGGTATGTATCACATATGTATAAATATATATTGGTGTATGACGGTTGTATCAGCTCTCTCCTTCTATTCTATTTCTGCAAGTGTTTTTATAACAATTTATTTTTATTTACTAACAATTTGTTATGTCTTGATCTAGAAGAAGAAAACTCATCAAGGGAGATCACTATCAATCTCATGCCGATAGTGGAAAATCCCATTCAAGATGAACCACCAGGAGGGAATGATGGAAGTGAGACTCCAGATATTCTTGAAGATTTGGGAGATGCGCAACCGGATGAAATTCACACACCAGAAAACATTGAGGAACCTGTTGAAACACAGGCATCACCAATTGCACTGCAAACAGGTGGTGTAAATATTGACAATACACCGGCAGAAGGACTATTGGGTGATGTTGCATTGAGGGAAATGTTGACACTGGCAAGGCAATACAGAGAGGACCACAGAGAAATGCAACATATTATTAACACTAATATTGACCGCTGGGCTGCTCTGTCAGAAAAAAATATGGAAATAGAAATGCAAAGGAATGAGATAGAGATGCAGAAATTACAGCTGCAAAGAGAGATGTTCCAGTGGCAGAGGCAGATGGATGAAGAGAAAAACCATCAAATTAACAGAGCTTTAACCATCAGCGAAAGGACATTACAATCTCTGTTGGCTATTGTCAGTGAAAGGGAGGCTACAACAGACCCAAAGAGGCCACGTCTGGAGTGAACATTTTGTATTATTTAGTCACTGTTCATTTTTTTAATCTGTATATTGTTTACTAAGTTATTTTTTGTGTATTTTAAAGGGACACTGTACTCTAATTTTTTCTTTTGTGATTCAGATAGAGCATGCAATTTTGATTAAAGTTGATTAAAATTGCATGCTCTATCTGAATCACAAAAGATAAAATTTGGATACAGTGTCCCTTGAAGTTTAAAATGTTAGTCACTGTTCATTTTTTTAATCTGTATATTGTTTACTAAGTTATTTTTTGTGTATTTTAAAGGGACACTGTACTCAAATTTTAAAATGTTAGTCACTGTTCATTTTTTTAATCTGTATATTGTTTACTAAGTTATTTTTTGTGTATTTTAAAGGGACACTGTACTCTAATTTTTTCTTTTGTGATTCAGATAGAGCATGCAATTTTGATTAAAGTTGATTAAAATTGCATGCTCTATCTGAATCACAAAAGATAAAATTTGGATACAGTGTCCCTTTAAGTTTAAAATGTTAGTCACTGTTCATTTTTTTAATCTGTATATTGTTTACTAAGTTATTTTTTGTGTATTTTAAAGGGACACTGTACTCTAATTTTTTCTTTTGTGATTCAGATAGAGCATGCAATTTTAAGCAACTTTCTAATTTACTTCTATTACCAATTTTTCGTCGTTCTCTTGATATCTTTATTTTAAAAAGAAGGCATCTAAGCTGAGGAGCCAGCAAATGTGTGGTTCAGGACCATGGACAGCAATTGTTTATTGGTGCTGCCCAATCAGCAAGGACAACCCAGGTTGTTCAACAAAAATGGGCCGGCATCTAATCTTAAATTCTTGCTTTTCAAATAAACATACCAAGAGAATGAAGAAAATTTGATAATAGGAGTACATTTGCAAGTTGATTAAAATTGCATGCTCTATCTGAATCACATAAGATAAAATTTGGATACAGTGTCCCTTTAAGTTTAAAATGTTATTATTTAATAAAGACAATTTTTTTTATGGCCAAAAATAACGTTTATTTACATAAATTCAAACTCACTTTTGATTCTTCAACACAAAAGTTTTTCTCAGTTATTAATCATGACAAAACAAAAAATGAAATCAAATTACATATTTACGGTATAAAAAATCTACTTGCTCCATTAACATTCCCAAAGTTGCCCTAATTTTAGAAATTTTTTGTTTAACATGATCTTCTAGACAACTCTGAGTACTTTTGTCTGCAGTTTCAATAGTTGATGTTGAAGATAAATCTGTAGAAAAATAAATGCAAAGCAAATTTTAATTCAATTTTCATATACATATTCAATGTATGATAGGGTTTTTCATCACAAATATTACCTCCTGATGTGCTGTTATCTACGTTATCTACTATATTAGCTTCTACACTTATGTCCACTCCTTTAAAGCTTTCATCTGAGCCAACTCCTATTTGAAATATACAATATGTATTAGTTAAAACTTGGATTTTCTTAGATTTAAGATTACTGAGTATGAAACATACCTTTATCTAACATCATTGTTGGTAAAACTTCTATCCTTGGTTGAGTATCATCTGAAGTCAATGCTTCAAATATTGTCACACTATCAGGATTTTGAAATTCTTCCATTTCCATACTAGTTTCCATGTCTTCCATGGTAATATCTATGAACGAAATTACAAAGATAAAGATAGAAAACTATTAAATCAAAAACCTTGTATATATTATTTAAAACAATAATAATAATAATCATTAAAAGGGACACAGAACCCAATTTCTAAGTTTCATGATTCAGATAGTGCATGCAATTTAAATAAACTTTCAATTTTACTTCATTCTTTTTGTATCTTTATTTGAAAAGCAAGAATCTAAGTTTAGATGCCAGCCCATTTTTGGTGAACCAACTGTGTTGTACTTGCTAATTGGACAGAACCAATCAAAGAGTGCTGTCCATGGTGCTCAACCAAAAATTGGCTGGCTCCTTAGCTTAGATGCCTTCTTTTTCAAATAAAGATAGAAAGTTAATGAGGAAAAAAATGATAATAGAAGTAAATTAGCAACTTGATTAATATTGCATGCTAAAACTTTTTAAGCCAAAACCTAAAATATATGATTTAAAATTTAAATAAGTCATTACCTGTCTGTGTGTTTTTATGACAAATTTCATATGGATTTGGAGATAATTCAATATCCAATAGTGATATTGGCAAAGGTGGAGAAAGAGCTTCACTTCTGGGTGTTTGCACCAACATTGACCTTAAGTAGCGTGGTGGGTGTGCACACTTCATTCTCCTACTTCTCATATCTATAAACATATATATAATAAAAATTTGTAATAAATTTTTTTTAATTAATTATTCCAAGTAATTTTTTGTTTTCAAAACATTCAGTTCTGCATGCTTACTTTTCTAACATGTTTCAATGTTATATAGTAATATATTTATATTTTATTCTACTAACTCAGTTCTGCATGTTTCAATGGTATATACTAATATAGTTATATTTTACTCTACTAACTCATTTTTGTATGCTAAGTTTTCTAACCTTTTAAGTGTATATAGTAATATAGTTAAATTTTAATCTACTAACTCAGTTCTGCATGCTTACATTTGTAACTTTTTGCAATTGTATATACTAATATAGTCAAAGTAACACTCAGAAAATATTATTTTCCTGGATTCGTCAATGATGACGCAGTTCAAAAATAAACCCTTTTTATTTTTAATTAAAAATTATTTCATATATAATTTTGAAACTTACATGTCCTTATCAATCTTCGAATCGATTTATAGTACTTCGGTTCTCTTCTCTTCAAATCACTATATTTTCTAAGACACTGTTGTCTTGTTCTTTTAATTTTTGAAATACGATGCATTCTTCTCAGCATCTCGTATATAATTTTGTCTCTGCATTCCTGTCTCACTCCCCTCACACCACCAATCCGTTTAGGGAAATATTTATCCATGGCATAAACTAATATCACTAATTCTCCAGCACCAAAAGGTTCAGGACACGACATGTTAGACGATGACGTGATTAATCGTTATGTCAATCATTAGCGCATTGATATAGATATGTATCCCCGAAAAATAGAGAAAAATATAATGTATATGTAGATTAATGTATTTTATGAAGGTTTGTAAATATCGATGTTTATAGTTATTACAAATGATATTTGTTTTCTATACATTTTCTTTGTTTCAGATGTGTTGATATGTATTAACATTTATACTTTGGTTTACAATAGTTATTTTGTTTCTAAACATTTTATTTGTTTCAGATGTGTTTTTATGTATTAAAATTTATTTTGGTTTACAATTTTTATTTTGTTTCTAAACATTTAATTTTTTTAAGATGTGTTTATATGTATTAAAATGTTGTTTGGTTTACAATTGTTATTTTGTTTCTAAACATTTTTTTTGTTTCATATGTGTTTATATGTATTAGAATTTATTTTGGTTTACAATTGTTATTTGGTTTCTAAACATTTCCTTTTTTTTCAGATGTGTTTATATGTATTAAAAGTTACTTTGGTTTACAATTGTTAATATATAATGTTTAAAGATTATAATTTTGTAATAAAATAATTTATTTTGCCATTATTTTCTATATGCCACTATTCTTTTAACAAATCTTGAATGCAAAAATATATTATAAAGGTTAAGAAAATAAGTGCTAAGAGTAAGCCCTTAAGGTATTTATTTGAATATGGGAAAACCTAGTAGCTGTTAAAAATAGAGGTTAGAATAAAACAAATAAAATTAGCAAGTCTTTTTTAACTCAAAAATCCAATCTGATAACATAAAGCACTGTTGAATATACTGTCACTTGTTACAGCTACAATTCAATGACACAATACAATGAATTAGCATCAGCTATGGAGGGATTACATTACAATAATCACATATGTAAAAGAGTGAGAGCAGCTGTAGACACTAGTGTGATGTCACAAAGACAATGTATTACCTATAATATTGTCTGTAATAACTTTGATCACAAACTTTATTTATTTGAAACCTTTGATAATTGAAGAGCAACAACTGTTATGTATTTAACTGTTTATCATGAGTGATTTTTAATAACCTTAATTTTAAAAAAAAAATGGAGACAAGTTAATAAAGAAAGTTTTTTATTGATCAACTGAAACTTTAATCCTCAAACACAAAATATTGTTCTGAAACCATGTCCCTTGTTGCATTTCCACGCCTATTAGCTTGTTCTACACATATTTCTTCTGGTAAATCATCAGCATCTATTGGATCTTCATCTTCTAATGGACAGCCTCTTTTAATTGCAATATTGTTCAGTATGCAGCAAACCAATATAATTTTTGCAACTTTCTCTGGTGCATACTGCATAGCACCACCAGAACGATCAAGACATCGAAACCGCATTTTCAAAAGACCGAAAGTCCTCTCAATAATCCCCCTGGTAGATCGGTGAGCTTCATTGAAACGTACTTGACTTCTGGACTGTGGGTTGTTATAGGGAGTCAACAGCAATTCTGTACATGAGTACCCTCCATCTCCTAATAGAAGATATAATAAATATAAATATTAATATAAGAATAATTATAAAGATTCAGAACTATACAATACAATTAAACTATACAGATTACAGTCGACAAATTGGGCGCAATTTTGGTACATTGAAATGAGAGACATATTAGACGCCAGTTATGCTTACCTAGAAGCCATCCGTCAGGCATATTTCCCTCCTCGAACTTCCGGTATAACCCAGTCTGCCTTAAAATGTAAGAATCATGACAGGAGCCAGGAAAGTTAGAACGGACACTGATAATCCTCATGTTGGGGTCACAGACCATCTGGACATTCAAGGAATGGAAATGCTTTCTATTCCTATAGATCTCCTCACGATCTTGAAGTGGTCTTACAGCAACATGGGTACAGTCTATGGCACCTAGGACATTGGGCATCCCAGCCATCCTATAGAAATTTGACTTGATAGATTGCCATTCTTCAGGGGTAGATGGCAAACAAACATATCGATGTAAAATAACCATCATAGCCCCTATTACTTTGGATAAGTGGCGTGAAAAAGCAGATTGACTCATTCCAATAATGACGCTAGAAACTGCCTGAAAGGAGCCTGTTGCAAAAAAATGCAATGCCGCTAATAGTTTCAGAAGTCCCGGAATAGCTTGTGAACGAGCAGTCATCGGCTCCAAATGATCTTCAATCTCTCGATACAGGTGTAATATCGATTCACGATCAAGCCGGAATCTTTGTATGATCTCTCGGTCAGAAAGGCCGTGCAAACCAACCCGTGGAAGGAATACACGGGGGACTCGAACTCTCCTTCTTCTAACGATACGATTAGCTACATTTCCAGTATTCTGTCTTCTAGCCCGGATTTGCATCAAACGGAGAATAAACAAAAACAGAATTCTCTCCATAGCTGCTGAAATGAACAATGTAAGTACAATGCTGATATTACTGCCTTTTATATATGTATAGACTGGCGTCTAGTGGCTTTCCTATTGTTTTGTACCTTGCCCGCCACCTAAAAGGTGGCGAGGCAAAAATAACGAGGTGGGGGGCGGAGATTGACGCGAGCGGACAAATAGATTTTTTAGTACATTCGTTTTTGGCGAGTTGGTGGTCAAATGTGTCTAATTACAGTAAAAAATGGAGAGGTAGCGAGGTATGGCGGATAAGTACGCTCGCAATTTTAAAGATGCGAGTTTTTACATAATTGACGGCTTTGTACATATCAGTTTGCGAGTTTGGACGCGAGATTTGTTGCGGGTAGCTCGCTGACTGCTTAGTACATGGAGCCCTTAGTGTCTATAAAACAAAAGGAGCTGCCATGTTGTAACTTAGGTTACCTTCTCTGCTGTGGCCAATTAGGGGCAGTTATAAATAGGTCACTAGAGTGTGCAGCCAATGGCTGTGTGGAATATAACAGTGCTCTGCACTTCAATTTCTAACAGGAACTGAAAAGCTCACTATTTAAAAAATGGAATTACAGGACAAGAGGACAAAATAAAAAATGAAAGTATATTGCAGATTTTTTTAATATATACAATTTACCATCTCAAAGTGTTTAATGTCCATTTCAGTGTGTGCAGGGCATGACCAGCATATTAAATTATTATATAAATAAGCCAGGGCTGGCTTTAGGCAGGAGCTGTGAGTAGTTTCTGCATACAAACACAGTGACTCCAGCATTGCTAGAAGAAGGACATTTATTCTTTTATTGCAGGATCCATAGGAGCAAAAAGTACAAAAGGTTTCAGGCCTGCTAAAGACCCTTAGTCATGTAGTCATGAATATGTATAGCAAGCCTGAAACATTGGGGGGTAGTTATCAAGCCGTCAACCTCAAATACGCTGGAATTCCGCAGCGTATTTGTGGCGAGGCTGATTCGCCTAAGTTATCAAGCCCTACACACCGGCAAAAGTAGAATTTAGTGACGTAAGCTTCGATCCGCCGGACTCAGTCCGACACAGATCGATTCTTACGTCACTCCAGATGTTCCGAACACAAGTTCGGCACAATCTGACTACTTTTGTTAGTTATCAAAAAACTAGCAGGTACGCTCGGCACTTTTCCAGCCCAGCATACCTGGTTTTCAAACCGCCGCCCTGGAGGCGGCGGATCTCATAGGAATCAATGGGAGTCTGACCATAGCGAAAGTTCATGTTCGCTGCTGCCCGACATCCCATTGATTCCTATGGGAGCTGTCTACACCTAACACCCTAACATGTACCCTGAGTCTAAACACCCCTAATCTGCCCCCCTACACAGCCGCAACTAAATAAATGTATTACCCCCTAAACCGCCGCTCCCGGAGCCCACCGCCACGCTAATAAACTGATTAACCCCTAAACCGCCACTCCTGGTCCCCGCCGCAACTATAATATATGTATTAACCCCTAAACCGCCGCTCCCAGACCCCACCGCCACCTACATGATACCTAGTAACCCCTATCCTGCCCCCCTATACCGTCGCCCTCTAAAATAAAGTTATTAACCCCTATCCTGCCGATCCCAGACCTCGCCGCAACTAAATAAATAGTTTAACCCCTAAACCACCGCTCCCGGACCCCGCCGCAACCTATATTAAACTTATTAAGCCCTAATCTGCCCCCCCTACACCGTCGCCACCTATAATAAATTTATTAACCCCTATCCTGCCCCCCCTACACCGCTGCCACTGTAATAAAATTATTAACCCCTAAACCTAAGTCTAACCCTAACCCTAACACCCCCCTAACTTAAATATTAATTAAATAAATCTAAATAATATTTCTCTTATTAAATAATTTAATCCTATTTAAAACTAAATACTTACCTTTAAAATAAACAATAATATAGCTACAATATAAATAATAATTATATTGTAGCTATCTAAGGATTTATTTTTATTTTACAGGTAACTTTCAATTTATTTTAACTAGGTACAATAGCTATTAAATAGTTATTAACTATTTAATAGCTACCTAGCTAAAATAAAGAGAAATTAACCTGTAAAATAAAAACTAACCTAAGTTACAATTACACCGAACACTACACTATACTTTAATAAATTATTCCTATTTAAAACTAAATACTTACCTGTGATCGGAACAGCCAATACTTACCTGTGATCGGAACAGCCAATAGAATGCGAGCTCAATCTGATTGGCTGATTGGATCAGCCAATCGGATTGAACTTCAATCTGATTGGCTGATTCAATCAGCCAATCAGATTTTTTCTACCTTAATTCCGATTGGCTGATAGAATCCTATCAGCCAATCGGAATTGAAGGGACGCCATCTTGGATGACGTCCCTTAAAGGAATATCCATTCGTCGGTAGTCGTCGGGAAGAAGAGGATGGCTCTGCGTCGGCTCGTCTGAAGATGGCTCCGCTCCGCTCCGGATGGATGAAGATTGAAGACGCCGCTTAGAAGATGACATCGCCCGGATGGAAGACTTCTTCAGCGCCGCCTGGATGATGACTTCATCGGATGGAAGATTTCTTCAGCGCCCCTTGGATGATGACTTCTGCCGCTCCGGATCTCCTCTTCGGTTCCATCGATGGTCTGCTGGCTGAAGACGACTCAAGGTAGGATGATCTTCAGGGGGGTAGTGTTAGGTTTTTTTAAGGGGGGGTTTGGGTTAGATTAGGGGTATGTGGGTGGTAGGTTTTAATGTTGGGGGGGGTTGTATTTTTCTTTTACAGGCAAAAGAGCTGAATTCTTTGGGGCATTCCCCGCAAAAGGCCCTTTTAAGGGCTGGTAAGGTAAAAGAGCTTTGAACTTTTTTAATTTAGAATAGGGTAGGGCATTTTTTTATTTTGGGGGGCTTTGTTATTTTATTAGGGGGCTTAGATTAGGTGTTAGTAGCTTAAAATTGTTGTTATATGTTTTAAATGTTTGTAACTTATTTTTAACTTAGCTTTTTTTATTTTTTGTACTTTAGTTAGTAGTAATTTAATTTAATTGTAGTTATTTGTAGCCAATTTATTTAATTAATGTAATGATAGTGTAGTGTTAGGTTTAATTGTAACTTAGGTTAGGATTTATTTTACAGGTAATTTTGTATTTCTTTTAGCTAGGTAGTTATTAAATAGTTAATAACTATTTAATAACTATTCTAACTAGCTAAAATAAATACCAAGTTACCTGTAAAATAAATATAAATCCTAAAATAGCTACAATGTAATTATTAATTACATTGCAGCTATCTTAGGGTTTATTTTACAGGTAAGTATTTAGTTTTAAATAGGAATAATTTATTAAAGTATAGTGTAGTGTTAGGTGTAATTGTAACTTAGGTTAGTTTTTATTTTACAGGTAAATTTCTCTTTATTTTAGCTAGGTAGCTATTAAATAGTTAATAACTATTTAATAGCTATTGTACCTAGTTAAAATAAATTGAAAGTTGCCTATAAAATAAAAATAAATCCTAAGATAGCTAATTTATTTAATAAGAGAAATATTATTTAGATTTATTTAATTAATATTTAAGTTAGGGGGGTTTTAGGGTTAGTATTAGATTTAGGTTTAGGGGTTAATAATTTTATTACAGTGGCGGCGGTGTAGGGGGGGCAGGATAGGGGTTAATACATTTATTATAGGTGGCGACGGTGTAGGGGGGGCAGATTAGGGGTTAATAAGTTTAATATAGGTTGGGGCGGGGTCCGGGAGCGGCGGTTTAGGGGTTAAACTATTTATTTAGTTGCGGCGAGGTCCGAGATCGTCAGGATAAGGGTTAATAACTTTATTATAGGTGTCGACGGTATATGGGGGGGCAGGATAGGGGTTAATAACTTTATTATAGGTCGTGACGGTATAGGGGGGGCAGGATAGGGGTTACTAGGTATAATGTAGGCGGCGGCGGTTTAGGGGTTAATAAATTTCTAAGAGTTGCGGCGGGGTCTAGGAGCGGCGGTTTAGGGGTTAATAACTTTATTGAGTTGCGGGGGGCTCCGGGGGCGCCGGTATAGGGGGTAGAACAGTGTAGTTAGTGTGGGTGCTTAGTGACAGGCTAGCAATAAAGCTGGGAAAAAGCCAAAGAGCAGCAAGATCGGATGAGTGATAACTATCACAATCCGCTGCTCATCGCCCCGTACTTGGTGGCGGCTTTTTGACAGCTTTATTGATAACTTAGGCGAAATTTTTCAGATCCGCGGCGGCGATGGTAGGCGAGCTTAGGCGGGTGTATTGAACCGGCGAAGGCAGGTAAAGTAGACGGCTTGATAACTACCCCCAATTGTATTTTTGCTCATGTTGACCCTGCAATAAAAAAATAAAGGTCCTTCTTTTAGCAAGGCTTGGGTCCCCGTGTTTGTATGCAGAGATTTGATTTGGCAGTCTTGGACTTTATACCTTAAGTATACAGGGAGTGCAGAATTATTAGGCAAGTTGTATTTTTG